>NW_028120718.1:0-2500 GCF_965178545.1 Coloeus monedula | reverse complement strand
CGACGACGGCGGCGGGTTGCCGGGCGGCGGCGCGGCGCCATCGAGGGGTAGGGAGCGAGCGTCTCCCGCCAAGCCCCTGCGGTGGTGACCGTCGCGGCCGGCCGTGTGCTCGCTGTCCGCCGTGGCTCCGCCGCGCCGCTCGCGCGCGCGCGCGGGCGGCCGTGCCGGGGAGGGGCGCCCTGCCCCCCCCTCTCCGCGGCCCGGTCTCGGCAGAAAGGGACCGTGTTGGCGCGGTCGGCCGCGGGGGCCGGCCCGCTGGCTTCGAAGCGGGCGACGGTGGCGGAGGGCGCGTGCTCTCCGCCCTCCCGCGGCTTTGCGGGGTCGTGCGGCCGCCAGGGCCCGCTGCTGCGCTCTCCTTGGCCGCTGCCGCAGGCTCGTGCGCGCGGCGCCGCGCCTGGCGCTGCCGCGCCTCTCCCCTCGACGGCCTTCTCTCTCCTTGGACGCACCGGTGGCGCCGTTGCCGCCGGCCGTTGCCGCTCGACCGCCTGCCCGCCGAGGCTTGAGTGCTCGGCGGTCCCTCCGTCGCCGGAGGCCGGCGAGTGCGGGTGACCCCGGGCCCGAGCGGCGGCGTCGCCGCTCGGTGAGTGTCCCCCTGGGGGACGGTCGGCCGGAAGGCGCCCGCTGTCGCCGCCGGCGGTCCCGTCCCGGGCCCTGCCCGTCGCTTCCCCGTCGCCCTTCCCGGCCGCGCGTGGGCCGAAGGGGTGCGGGCGGCCGCGGGGGCGCTTCCCCGCCCGGTCTCCGAGTGGAAACGAGGAGAGCGGGCGTTGCTCCCCCGGCTCAGCGCCGTACGCCTTCTTGCCCGGGCGCGTGCCCGCGGAAGGGGGCTCCGAAGGTGCGAAGCGGCGGCGGCGGTTCCGGGAGGGCGGCGGCGGTGGCGGTGGGTCTCGCCGTCCGGCGGGCCTCGGGTGCTCGCGATGCCGGCTCGGTTCCCGGCGGCGTCCGCCTCCGGTGCCGGCGGCGGAGCTGGGCTTGCCGGGCGCTTTGCCTTCCCGGCGGGCGCGGTCCCGCGGGGGGGGCGCGCCGGCGGAGCGGTGTTCGCCGCGTGCGTCTCGGGCGTTGCGGGGGTCGCTGGGGAGAAGCCGGCTGCGCGGTGACGCGGCGGCGCTCCGCGAGTCTGCGGAGCGGCGAAGGGAGCCGAGCGTGAGCAGCGGGGTCTGGTGGCCGTTACCCCCCGCCGTGGGCCGCGGGCGCGTGTCGTCTCGTGATCGAGGCCGGGCGGGATCCGACGCCCCCCCGCGGTCTGGCGCGCGCCGCGCCAGCCCCTCTGCGCGGAGGCCGGGCCGAGCCCGGGCGCCTGGGCCGCCTCCGAAGGCCGGCACGCGAGGCGGCGTCTCCCCTTGCGGGGGGAGGCGGGCCGGGAGCGCGGGCTCCCCCGCCTTTGTCGACCTTGGGAGCGTTCCGTGGGTTTCTTCTTTTTTTTCCACCCTCCTCCTCCTCCGTTTGTCGTTGTGCTCGTACGGTCGAAGGGAGGCGCGCGCGCGCCAGCGTGGCGTCCTCGCCGAAAGAGACAGGGGTCTGCTCCACGTGAGCGGTCCCGGCCCCTCCGCGCGTGCGGAGCCGGTGCCGAAAGCCAGACAACTCTTAGCGGTGGATCACTCGGCTCGTGCGTCGATGAAGAACGCAGCTAGCTGCGAGAATTAATGTGAATTGCAGGACACATTGATCATCGACACTTCGAACGCACTTGCGGCCCCGGGTTCCTCCCGGGGCTACGCCTGTCTGAGCGTCGCTTGACGATCAATCGCCGTCCGGGGGCCACCCCGGCGGCGCGGCTGGGGTTGCCTCGCAGGCCCGTCGTCCGCGGCCGGCGGCGGCGGCGGCGGCGGCGGCGTCCGGCCGGTGCCCGGAGGGGGAAGGCGGCGGGGGCCGGCGAGGGAAGCGTTTTTCCTCGGCGGTTTCTCGGGGCCTTTTTTTCCCTGCGGGGCCCGGTCGTCGGCGTCGTCGCGGTCCGTCCGTCCGTCCGTCCGTCCGTCGCGTGCCGCGCCAAGGGCCTTCGTCCCCCTAAATGCAGACTCGGGGAGCGCTCCGTAGCTTCCCGCTCCCGGAGCGAGCCGCTGGGGCGGAGCTCGTCCTTGCCGGGGCCCCGCCAGGGTGTGGCGGCGGCGGCCGGGGAGAGCGAGAGACGGCGTGAAAACGCCGTGGGAAAGGGCCGAGCCAGAGAGAAGGAAGGGAGGCGAGGCGCGGGCCTCGCCCCCGGGCTCCCCCCGTGCGGGCGGCTGTCTGCGGGTGGGTACCGCGCGGGTACCGTGCCGTGCTGCCGCGCGCGCGTCGAGGCCGCGAGCGCCGGGGACGGGGGTCACCCCCTCCTCCTTCCCGCCCGCCTCTCTGTGGTCGTCTCGGGCGTAAGAGCGCCGTCTCGCTTCTCTCTCCCCGCCGAGGCCGTCTGGCGCCGCCCGGCGGTGCCCCGGAGGCCGTCACCGCCGTTGCTCCTTTTCGGTTGTCGTCTCCGGGATGGGGTTGTGTCGCCTTCTCTCCGTCTCTCTTTCCCCGGTGTCTCTCT